>NC_092711.1:534083-541583 GCF_047496885.1 Scyliorhinus torazame | reverse complement strand
ACTCTCTCTCTCACACTCTCTCACACACAGTCTCTCACACACTCTCACACACTCTCGCTCACTCTCACAAACACTCTCTCTCTGACACACACTCTCTCACACACTCTCTCACACACTCTCTTCCACACACTCTCTCTCTCACACACTCTCTCTCACACACTCCCTCTCACACGCACTCTCTCACGCACTCTCTCTCACACACTCCACCTCACACGCACTCTCTCTCACACACACACTCTCACACACACTCTCTCTCACACACACTCTCTCTCACACACACTCTCTCACACACACTCTCTCACACATACACTCTCACACACACACTACCTCTCACACACCGTCACCCACACACATCTCTCACACAATTTCTCGCACACACAGCCTCTCTCACACACACTCTTTCACACACACTCTCACACACTTTCTCACACACTCTCTCACACACTCTCTCACACACACTCCCTCACACACTCCCTCAAACACTCTCTCACACACAAACACTCTCTCACATACACAGTCTCTCTCACACACTCTCTCTCACACACTCTCTCTCACACACACTCTCACACACACACTCTAACACAATCTCTCTCACACACACTCACTCTCAAACTCTCTCTCACACACACTCTCACGCACTCTCCAACACACGCACTCACCCAAACACTATCTCTCACACTCATTCCCTCACATACATGCTCCCTCGCACACACTTTCTCACACACACTCTCTCTCTCACACTCTCTCACACACACACTCTCTCTCACACACTCTCTCTCACACTCTCTCTCACACACTCTCGCACACACTCTCTCAAACACACACTCTCTCACACACACTCTCTCACTCACTCTCTTTCACGCACTCTCTCACACACTCTCTCTCACACACACTCTCTCTCTCACACACTCTCTCTCACTCACGCACTCTCTCACACACTCTCCCTCACACACACTCTCTCTCACACACACTCTCTCTCACAAACTCTCTCTCACACACTCTCTCAATCACTCTCTCACACACACACTCTCTCTCACACACACTCTCTCACACACTCTCTCACACGCACACTCTCTCTCACACACTCTCTCTCACACACTCTCTCACACACACTCTCTCTCACACACTCTCTCACGCACTCTCTCACACACACATTCTCTCTCACACACACTCTCTCACACACTCTCTCACACACACTCTCTCACACACACTCTCTCTCTCACACTCTCTCTCTCACACTCTCTCTCACGCACTCTCTCTCACACACACTCTCTCACACACTCTCTCTCACACACTCTCTCTCTCACACACTCTCTCTCACACACTCTCTCACACACACTCTCTCACACACTGTCTCACATACACTCTCTCACACACACTCTCTCTCACACACAAAGACTCTCTCACATACACAGTCTCTCTCACACACACTCTCACACACACCCTCTCACACACTCACACACTCTCTCACACACACTTTCTCACACACACTCTCACACACTCTCTCTCTCACACTCTCTCACACACAGTCTCTCACACATTCTCACACACTCTCGCTTACTCTCACAAACACTCTCTCTCTGACACACACTTTCTCACACACTTTCTCACACACACTTTCCCACACACACTCTCTCACACACTGTCTCACATACACTCTCACACACTCCCTCACACACACACTCACCCAAACATGCTCCCTCACACTCACTCCCTTACACACACGCTCTCTCGCACACACTTTCTCACACACACACTCTCTCTCACACTCTCTCTCACAAACTCTCTCTCACACACTCTCTCACGCACTCTCTCACACACACACTCTCTCTCACACACACTCTCTCACACACTCTCTCACACACACACTCTCTCTCACACACTCTCTCTCACACACTCTCTCACACACACTCTCTCTCTCACACACACTCTCTCTCACACACTCTCTCACGCACTCTCTCACACACACATTCTCTCTCACACACACTCTCTCACACACTCTCTCACACACACTCTCTCACACACACTCTCTCTCTCACACTCTCTCTCTCACACACTCTCTCACGCACTCTCTCTCACACACATTCTCTCACACACTCTCTCTCACACACTCTCTCTCTCACACACTCTCTCTCTCACACACTCTCTCTCACACTCTCTCTCTCACACACTCTCTCACGCACTCTCTCTCACACACACTCTCTCACACACTCTCTCTCACACACACTCTCTCACACACACTCTCTCACACACTGTCTCACATACACTCTCTCACATACACAGTCTCTCTCACACACACTCTCACACACACCCTCTCACACACTCACACACTCTCTCACACACACTTTCTCACACACACTCTCACACACTCTCTCTCTCACACTCTCTCACACACAGTCTCTCACACACTCTCACACACTCTCGCTCACTCTCACAAACACTCTCTCTCTGACACACACTCTCTCACACACTTTCTCACACACACTTTCCCACACACACTCTCTCACACACTGTCTCACATACACTCTCACACACTCCCTCACACACACACTCACCAAAACATGCTCCCTCACACTCACTCCCTTACACACACGCTCTCTCGCACACACTTTCTCACACACACACTCGCTCTCACACTCTCACACTCTCTCTCTCACACACTCTTTCACACACACTCTCTGACACACTCTCTCGCACACACTCTCTCTCACACACTCTCTCTCACACTCGCACACTCTCTCATACACACACTCTCTTCACACTCTCACACTCTCTCATACACACACTCTCTCACATACACTCTCTCACACACACACTCGCTCTCACACTCTCACACTCTCTCTCTCACACACTCTCTCACCCACTCTCTCGCACAAACTCTCTCATACACACACTCTCTCACACACACTCTCTCACACACTCTCTCTCACACTCTCACACTCTCACACACACTCTCTCACACACTCTCTCTCACACACTCACACTCTCGCTCATACACTCTCACACACACTCTCTCACACACTCTCTCACACACACTCTCTCATACACACACACTCTCACACACACTCTCTCACACACTCTCTCACACCCTCACACACACACTCTCTCACACACACTCCCTCACACACTCCCTCACACACTCTCTCACACACAAACACTCTCTCACAGACACAGTCTCTCTCACACACTCTCTCACACACAAACTCTTTCACACACTCTCTCACACAATTTCTTGCACACACAGCCTCTCTCACACACACTCTTGCAGACACACTCTCTCACACACTTTCTCACACACTCTCTCACACACTGTCTCACATACACTCTCACACACTCCCTCACACACACACTCACCCAAACATGCTCCCTCACACTCACTCCCTTAGACACACGCTCTCTCGCACACACTTTCTCACACACACACTCTCTCTCACACTCTCTCTCACAAACTCTCTCTCACACACTCTCTCACGCACTCTCTCACACACACACTCTCTCTCACACACACTCTCTCACACACTCTCTCACACACACACTCTCTCTCACACACTCTCTCTCACACACTCTCTCACATACACTCTCTCTCTCACACACACTCTCTCTCACACACTCTCTCACGCACTCTCTCACACACACATTCTCTCTCACACACACTCTCTCACACACTCTCTCACACACACTCTCTCACACACACTCTCTCTCTCACACTCTCTCTCTCACACACTCTCTCACGCACTCTCTCTCACACATACTCTCTCACACACTCTCTCTCACACACTCTCTCTCTCACACACTCTCTCTCTCACACACTCTCTCTCACACACTCTCTCACACACACTCTCTCACACACTGTCTCACATACACTCTCTCACACACACTCTCTCTCACACACAAAGACTCTCTCACATACACAGTCTCTCTCACACACACTCTCACACACACCCTCTCACACACTCACACACTCTCTCACACACACTTTCTCACACACACTCTCACACACTCTCTCTCTCACACTCTCTCACACACAGTCTCTCACACACTCTCACACACTCTCGCTCACTCTCACAAACACTCTCTCTCTGACACACACTCTCTCACACACTTTCTCACACACACTTTCCCACACACACTCTCTCACACACTGTCTCACATACACTCTCACACACTCCCTCACACACACACTCACCAAAACATGCTCCCTCACACTCACTCCCTTACACACACGCTCTCTCGCACACACTTTCTCACACACACACTCGCTCTCACACTCTCACACTCTCTCTCACACACTCTTTCACACACACTCTCTGACACACTCTCTCGCACACACTCTCTCTCACACACTCTCTCTCACACTCGCACACTCTCTCATACACACACTCTCTCTCACACTCTCACACTCTCTCATACACACACTCTCTCACATACACTCTCTCACACACACACTCGCTCTCACACTCTCACACTCTCTCTCTCACACACTCTCTCACCCACTCTCTCGCACAAACTCTCTCATACACACACTCTCTCACACACACTCTCTCACACACTCTCTCTCACACTCTCACACTCTCACACACACTCTCTCACACACTCTCTCTCACACACTCACACTCTCGCTCATACACTCTCACACACACTCTCTCACACACTCTCTCACACACACTCTCTCATACACACACACTCTCACACACACTCTCTCACACACTCTCTCACACCCTCACACACACACTCTCTCACACACACTCCCTCACACACTCCCTCACACACTCTCTCACACACAAACACTCTCTCACAGACACAGTCTCTCTCACACACTCTCTCACACACAAACTCTTTCACACACTCTCTCACACAATTTCTTGCACACACAGCCTCTCTCACACACACTCTTGCAGACACACTCTCTCACACACTTTCTCACACACTCTCTCACACACTCTCTCTCACACACCCTCTCACACACACACTCTAACACAATCTCTCTCACACACACTCACTCTCAAACTCTCTCTCACACACACTCTCACGCACTCTCCAACACACGCACTCACCCAAACACGATCTCTCACAATCATTCCCTCACATACATGCTCTCTCGCACACACTTTCTCACACACACACTCTCTCTCACACTCTCTCACACACACACACTCTCTCACACACTCTCTCTCACACACTCTCTCTCACACACTCTCGCACACACTCTCTCAAACACACACTCTCTCACACACACTCTCTCTCACACACACTCTCTCACTCACTCTCCCTCACGCACTCTCTCACACACTCTCTCTCACACACACTCTCTCCCACACACACTCTCTCTCTCACACACTCTCTCACAAACTCTCTCTCACACACTCTCTCACGCACTCTCTCACACACACACTCTCTCTCACACACACTCTCTCATACACTCTCTCACACACACTCTCTCACACACTCTCTCTCTCACACACTCTCTCTCACACACTCTCACACACTCTCTCTCACACACACTCTCTCACACACTCTCTCTCACACACTCTCTCACACACACTCTCTCACACACTGTCTCACATATACTCTCTCACACACTCTCACACACACCCTCTCACACACACACACACTCTCTCACACACACTTTCTCACATACACTCTCTCACACACTCTCTCTCACACACTCTCACACACACCCTCTCACACACACACACTCTCTCACACACACTTTCTCACACACTCTCTTACATACTCTCTTCCACACACTCTCTCTCTCACACACTCTCTCTCTCACACACTCTCTCTCACACACTCCCTCTCACACGCATTCCCTCACACACTCTCTCTCACACACACTCTCTCTCACACACACTCTCTCTCACACACACTCTCTCACACACACTCTCTCACACACGCACTCTCTCACACACTTTCTCACACACTCTTCAACAGTCTCTCTCTCACACACTTTCTCACACGCTTTCTCACACACTCTCTCACACACACTCCCTCACACACTCCCACACACACTCTCTCACACACAAACACTCTCTCACATACACAGTCTCTCTCACACACTCTCTCACACACAAACTCTCTCACACTCTCACACACACTCTCTCACTCACACTCTCTCACATACTCTCTCAAAATCTCTCTCACACACTCTCACACATACACTCTCTCTCAAACTCTCTCTCTCACACACACTCACGCACACCCTCTCTCACAAACTCTCTCTCACACACTCTCTCACGCACTCTCTCACACACACACTCTCTCTCACACACACTCTCTCATACACTCTCTCACACACACTCTCTCACACACACTCTCTCTCTCACACACTCTCTCTCACACACTCTCACCCACTCTCTCTCACACACACTCTCTCACACACTCTCTCTCACACACTCTCTCACACACCATCTCTCACACACTGTCTCACATATACTCTCTCACACACTCTCTCTCACACACTCTCACACACACCCTCACACACACACACACACTCTCTCACACACACTTTCTCACATACACTCTCTCACATTCTCTCTCTCACACACTCTCACACACACCCTCTCACACACACACACACTCTCTCACACACACTTTCTCACACACACTCTCACAAACTCTCTCTCACACACTCTCTCTCTCACACTCTCACAAACACTCTCTCTCTGACACACACTCTCTCACACACTTTCTCACACACACTTTCTCACACACACTCTCTCATACACTGTCTCACATACACTCTCACACACTCCCTCACACACACACTCACCCAAACATGCTCCCTCACACTCACTCCCTTACACACACGCTCTCTCGCACACACTTTCTCATACACACACTCGCTCTCACACTCTCTCCATCACACACTCTTTCACACACACTCTGACACACACTCTCGCACACACTCTCTCTCACACACTCACACTCTCATACCCACACTCTCTCACACACACTCTCTCACACACACTCGCTCTCACACTCTCTCCCTCACACACTCTCTCACACACTCTCTCACACACTCTCTCGCACAAACTCTCTCATACACACACTCTCTCACACACACTCTCTCACACACTCTCTCTCACACTCTCACACACACTCTCTCACACACTCTCTCTCACACACTCACACGCTCTCTCACACACTCTCACACTCTCTTCCTCACACACTGTCTCACACACTCTCTCACACACACTCTCGCACAAACTCTCTCATACACACACTCTCTCACACACACTCTCTCACACACTCTCTCTCACACACTCACACGCTCTCTCACACACTCTCACACTCTCTTCCTCACACACTGTCTCACACACTCTCTCACACACACTCTCGCACAAACTCTCTCATACACACACTCTCTCACACACTCTCTCTCACACTTTCACACTCTCACACACACTCTCTCACACACTCTCTCGCACGCACTCTCTCATACACACACACTCTCACACACACTCTCTCACACGCTCTCTCACACACTCACACACACTC
>NC_092711.1:516583-529083 GCF_047496885.1 Scyliorhinus torazame | reverse complement strand
TCCTGGGAGTGTTGATGGGGAACGTGTAGAGGGAGCTTTACTCTGTATCTAACCCCGTGCTGTACCTGTCTCGGGAGTGTTTGATGGGGACAGTTTTGAGGGAGCTTTACTCTGTATCTAACCCCGTGCTGTACCTGTCCTGGGAGTGTTTGATGGGGACAGTTTTGAGGGAGCTTTACTCTGTATCTAACCCCGTGCTGTACCTGTCCTGGGAGTGTTTGAAGGGGACAGTGTAGAGGGAGCTTTACTCTGTATCTAAATCCGTGCTGTACCTATCCTGGGAGTGTTTGATGGGGACAGTTTAGAGGGAGCTTTACTCTGTATCTAACCCCGTGCTGTACCTGTCCTGGGAGTGTTTGATGGGGACAGTGCAGAGGGAGCTTTACTCTGTATCTAACCCCGTGCTCTACCTGTCCTGGGGGTGTTTGATGGGGACAGTGTAGAGGGAGCTTTACTCTGTACCTAACCCCGTGCTGTACCTGTCCTGGGAGTGTTTGATGGGGACAGTGTAGAGGGAGCTTTACTCTGTATCTAACCCCGTGCTGTACCTGTCCTGGGAGTGTTTGATGGGGACAGTGTAGAGGGAGCTTTACTCTGTATCTAAATCCGTGCTGTACCTATCCTGGGAGTGTTTGATGGGGACAGTGCAGAGGGAGCTTTTCTCAGTTTCTAACCCCGTGCTGTACCTGTCCTGGGAGTGTTTGATGGGGACAGTGTAGAGGGAGCTTTACTCTGTATCTAACCCTGTGCTGTACCTGTCCTGGGAGTGTTTGATGGGGACAGTGTAGAGGGAGCTTTACTCTGTATCTAACCCCGTGCTGTACCTGCCCTGGGAGTGTTTGATGGGGACAGTGTAGAGGGAGCTTTACTCTGTATCTAACCCCGTGCTGTACCTGTCCTGGGAGTGTTTCATGGGGACAGTGCAGAGGGAGCTTTACTCTGTATCTAACCCCGTGCTCTACCTGTCCTGGGGGTGTTTGATGGGGACAGTGTAGAGGGAGCTTTACTCTGTATCTATCCCCATGCGGTACCTGTCGTGGGAGTGTTTGATGGGGACAGTGTAGAGGGAGCTTTACTCTGTATCTAACCCCGTGCTGTACCTGTCCTGGGAGTGTTTGATGGGGACAGTGTAGAGGGAGCTTTACTCTGTATCTAACCCCGTGCTATACCTGTCCTGGGAGTGTTGATGGGGAACGTGTAGAGGGAGCTTTACTCTGTATCTAACCCCGTGCTGTACCTGTCCCTGGGAGTGTTTGATGGGGACAGTGTAGAGGGAGCTTTTCCTCTGTATCTAACCCCGTGCTGTACCTGTCCTGGGAGTGTTTGAATGGGACAGTGTAGAGGGAGCTTTACTCTGTATCTAACCCCGTGCTGTACCTGTCCTTTGAGTGTATCATGGGGACAGTGTAGAGGGAGCTTTACTCTGTATCTAACCCCGTGCTGTACCTGTCCTGGGTGTGTTTGATGGGGTCAGTGTAGAGGGAGCTTTACTCTGTATCTAACCCCGTGCTGTACCTGTCCTGGGAGTGTTTGATGGGGACAGTGTAGAGGGAGCTTTACTCTGTATCTAACCCCGTGCTGTACCTGTCCTGGGAGTGTTTGATGGGGACAGTGTAGAGGGAGCTTTACTCTGTATCTAACCCCGTGCTGTACCTGTCCTGGGAGTGTTTGATGGGGACAGTGTAGAGGGATCTTTACTCTGTATCTAACCCCGTGCTGTACCTGTCCTGGGAGTGTTTGATGGGGACAGTGTAGAGGGAGCTTTACTCTGTATCTAACCCCGTGCTGTACCTGTCCTGGGTGTGTTTGATGGGGTCAGTGTAGAGGGAGCTTTACTCTGTATCTAACCCCGTGCTGTACCTGTCCTGGGAGTGTTTGATGGGGACAGTGTAGAGGGAGCTTTACTCTGTATCTAACCCCGTGCTGTACCTGTCCTGGGAGTGTTTGATGGGGACAGTGTAGAGGGATCTTTACTCTGTATCTAACCCCGTGCTGTACCTGTCCTGGGAGTGTTTGATAGGGACAGTGTAGTGGGAACTTTACTCTGTATCTAACCCCGTGCTGTACCTGTCCTGGGACTGTTTGATGGGGACAGTGTAGAGGGAGCTTTACTCTGTATCTATCCCCGTGCTGTACCTGTCCTGGGAGTGTTTGATAGGGACAGTGTAGTGGGAACTTTACTCTGTATCTAACCCCGTGCTGTACCTGTCCTGGGACTGTTTGATGGGGACAGTGTAGAGGGAGCTTTACTCTGTATCTATCCCCGTGCTGTATCTGTCCTGGGAGTGTTTGATGGGGACAGTGGAGAGGGAGCTTTACTCTGTATCTAACCCCGTGCTGTACCTGTCCTGGGAGTGTTTGATGGGGACAGTGGAGAGGGAGCTTTACTTTGTATCTATCCCCGTGCTGTACCTGCCCTGGGAGTGTTTGATGGGGACAGTGGAGAGGGAGCTTTACTCTGTATCTAACCCCGTGCTGTACCTGTCCTGGGAGTGTTTGATGGGGACAGTGTAGAGGGAGCTTTTCTCAGTTTCTAACCTCGTGCTGTACCTGTCCTGGGAGTGTTTGATGGGGACAGTGTAGAGGGAGCTTTACTCTGTATCTAACCCCGTGCTGTACCTGTCCTGGGAGTGTTTGATGGGGACAGTGTAGAGGGAGCTTTACTCTGTATCTAACCCCGTGCTGTACCTGTCCTGGGAGTGTTTGATGGGGACAGTGTAGAGGGAGCTTTTCTCAGTTTCTAACCTCGTGCTGTACCTGTCCTGGGAGTTTTTGATGGGGACAGTGTAGAGGGAGCTTTACTCTGTATCTAACCCCGTGCTGTACCTGCCCTGGGAGTGTTTGATGGGGACAGTGTAGAGGGAGCTTTACTCTGTATCTAACCCCGTGCTGTACCTGTCCTGGGAGTGTTTGATGGGGACAGTGCAGAGGGAGCTTTACTCTGTATCTAACCCCGTGCTCTACCTGTCCCGGGGGTGTTTGATGGGGACAGTGAAGAGGGAGCTTTACTCTGTATCTATCCCCGTGCTGTACTTGTCCTGGGAGTGTTTGATGGGGGCAGTGTGGAGGGAGCTTTACTCTGTATCTAACATCGTGCTGTACCTGTCCTGGGTGTGTTTGATGGGGTCAGTGTAGAGGGAGCTTTACTCTGTATCTAACCCCGTGCTGTACCTGTTCTGGGAGTGTTTGATGGGGACAGTGTAGAGGGAGCTTTACTCTGTATCTATCCCCGTGCTGTACTTGTCCTGGGAGTGTTTGATGGGGGCAGTGTGGAGGGAGCTTTACTCTGTATCTAACATCGTGCTGTACCTGTCCTGGGTGTGTTTGATGGGGTCAGTGTAGAGGGAGCTTTACTCTGTATCTAACCCCGTGCTGTATCTGTCCTGGGAGTGTTTGATGGGGACAGTGTAGAGGGAGCTTTACTCTGTATCTATCCCCGTGCTGTACCTGTCCTGGGAGTGTTTGATGGGGACAGTGTAGTGGGAACTTTACTCTGTATCTAACCCCGTGCTGTACCTGTCCGGGGACTGTTTGATGGGGACAGTGTAGAGGGAGCTTTACTCTGTATCTATCCCCGTGCTGTACCTGTCCTGGGAGTGATTGATGGGGACAGTGGAGAGGGAGCTTTACTCTGTGTCTATCCCCGTGCTGTACCTGTCCTGGGAGTGTTTGATGGGGACAGTGGAGAGGGAGCTTTACTCTGTATCTAGCCCCGTGCTGTACCTGTCCTCGGAGTGTTTGATGGGGACAGTGTAGAGGGAGCTTTACTCTGTATCTAACCCCGTGCTGTACCTGTCCTGGGAGTGTTTGATGGGGACAGTGTAGAGGGAGCTTTACTCTGTATCTAACCCCGTGCTGTACCTGTCCTGGGAGTGTTTGCTGGGGACAGTGTAGAGGGAGCTTTACTCTGTATCTAACCCACTGCTGTACCTGTCCTGGGAGTGTTTGATGGGCGCAGTGTAGAGGGAGCTTTACTCTGTATCTAACCCCGTGCTGTACCTGCCCTGGGTGTGTTTGATGGGGACAGTGTAGATGGAGCTTTACTCTGTATCTAACCCCGTGCTGTTCCTGTCCTGGGAGTGTTTGATGGGGACAGTGTAGAGTAAGCTTTACTCTGTATCGAGCCCAGTGCTGTACCTGTCCTGGGAGTGTTTGATGGGGACAGTGTAGAGGGAGCTTTACTCTGTGACTAACCCCGTGCTGTACCTGTCCTGGGAGTGTTTGATAGGGACAGTGTAGAGGGAGCTTTACTCTGCATCTAACCCCGTGCTGCACCTGTCCTGGGAGTGTTTGATGGGGACAGTGTAGAGGGAGCTTTACTCTGTATCTAACGCCGTGCTGTACCTGTCCTGGGAGTGTTTGTTGGGGACAGTGTAGAGGGAGCTTTACTCTGTATCTAACTCCGTGCTGTACCTGTCCTGGGAGTGTTTGATGGGGACAGTGTAGAGGGAGCTTTACTCTGTATCTCACCCCGTGCTGTACCTGTCCTGGGAGTGTTTGATGGGGACAGTGTAGAGGGAGCTTTACTCTGTATCTAACCCCGTGCTGTACCCCTCCTGGGAGTGTTTGATGGGGACAGTGTAGAGGGGGCTTTACTCTGTTTCTAACCCCGTGCTGTACCTGTCCTGGGAGTGTTTGATGGGGACAGTGCAGAGGGAGCTTTACTCTGTATCTAAACCCGTGCTGTACCTGTCCTGGGAGTGTTTGATGGGGACACTGTAGAGGGAGCTTTCCTCTGTATCTAACCCCGTGCTGTACCTGTCCTGGGAGTGTTTGATGGGGACAGTGCAGAGGGAGCTTTACTCTGTACCTAACCCCGTTCTGTACCTGTCCTGGGAGCGTTTGATGGGGACAGTGTAGAGGGAGCTTTACTCTGTATCTAACCCCATGCTGTACCTGTCCTGGGAGTGTTTGATGGGGACAGTGTAGAGGGAGCTTTACTCTGTATCTAAACCAGTGCTGTACCTGTCCTGGGAGTGTTCGATGGGGACAGTGTAGAGCGAGCTTTACTCTGTATCTAACCCCGTGTTGTACCTGTCCTGGGAGTGTTTGCTGGGGACAGTGTAGAGCGAGCTTTACTCTGTATCTAACTCCGTGCTGTACCTGTCCTGGGAGTGTTTGATGGGGACAGTGTAGAGGGAGCTTTACTCTGTATCTAACCCCGTGCTGTTCCTGTCCTGGGAGTGTTTGATGGGGACAGTGTAGAGGGAGCTTTACTCTGTATCTAACCCCGTGCTGTACCCGTCCTGGGAGTGTTTGATGGGGACAGTGTAGAGGGGGCTTTATTCTGTTTCTAACCCCGTGCTGTACCTGTCTTGGGAGTGCTTGATGGGGACAGTGCAGAGGGAGCTTTACTCTGTATCTAACCCCGTGCTGTACCTGTCCTGGGAGTGTTTGATGGGGACACTGTAGAGGGAGCTTTACTCTGTATCTAACCCCGTGCTGTAAATGTCCTGGGAGTGTTTGATGGGGAGAGTGCAGAGGGAGCTTTACCCTGTACCTAACCCCGTTCTGTACCTGTCCTGGGAGCGTTTGATGGGGACAGTGTAGAGGGAGCTTTACTCTGTATCTAACCCCGTGCTGTACCTGTCCTGGGAGTGTTTGATGGGGACAGTGTAGAGGGAGCTTTACTCTGTATCTAACCCCGGGCTGTACCTGTCCTAGGAGTGTTTGATGGGGACAGTGTAGAGGGAGCTTTACTCTGTATCTAACCCCGTGCTGTACCTGTCCTGGGAGTGTTTGATGGGGACAGTGTAGAGAGAGATTTACCCTGTATCTAACCCCGTGCTGTACCTGTCCTGGGAGTGTTTGATGGGGACAGTGTAGAGGGAGCTTTACTCTGTATCTAGCCCTGTGCTGTTTGAATCTCAATGCTGCGGTCTCTGCATGCTCAGTGAGTCCAGGGGCTTCCGTTCCGCTTGCTTCTTCGCTGAGTTGACGCGGAGAATTAAAATCAAGAGAAGGGTTCTGAAAATAGTTTATTTTGCTGCAAGATTAGCTATTAGGAGCTTGATGCCGATCGGTTGCCACGGCAACCTGCCGCGTTATGACAGCTCGACTATGCTGCTTGTGTGAGCTCCGGCAGACGTCGCCATGGTTACCGGCCCGATCTTAACCCATTCAGGCCTAGCGCCCACTTCTAAGGGGAGGGGGGTGGGGGGGTGCTGGGGGGTGGGGGGGGGGGGAGGAGGGTGCACCCCGCAAGCCCTGGGCAGGAAACGCGCAGGCTTTATTCTCGGCCTACACCGACTTGATGCCGAGGACCCAGATGCGCGGGTGGCCATTGAAATCATACAAGGTCCCCCGCCTCCGTAACGTCGCCCAACCTCACTCCAAACTCCGTCTCGCCTCATCGGCCGAGGGCCCCCTCTCCCACGCCTCCGCTCCCTCCAGAATAGACTGTTCCCCCAACCCTCCCCCGTGTAACCTCCTCCAGCCCCTACAACCCTCCCTATCTCTGTAACCTCCTCCAGCCCCTACAACCCTCCCTATCTCTGTAACCTCATCCTGCCCCCTACAACCCTCCCTACCTCTGTAACCTCCTCCAGCCCCTACAACCCTCCCTATCTCTGTAACCTCATCCTGCCCCCTACAACCCTCCCTACCTCTGTAACCTCCTCCAGCCCCTACAACCCTCCCTATCTCTGTAACCTCCTCCAGCCCCTACAACCCTCCCTATCTCTGTAACCTCCTCCAGCCTCTACAACACTCTCTATCTCTGTAACCTCCTCTAGCCCCTACAACCCTCCCTATCTCTGTAACCTCCTCCAGCCCCTACAACCCTCCCTATCTCTGTAACCTCCTCCAGCTCCCTGCAACCCTCCCTATCTCTGTAACCTCCTCCAGCCCCTACAACCCTCCCTATCTCTGTAACCTCCTCCATCCCCTACAAACCTCCCTATCTCTGGGACCTCCAGTCCCCTACAGTCCTCTGTGGGAGTCGGTAGTCACAGCGGGAGCTGAGGGGAAGAGGGGGGTGGCAGCCGGAGGGGGCTTGCATGCAGCGACGACAATGGGCCGAATGGCCTGGATGTGGGACGGGCGGTTCCTGGCTGACGCCCCCCCTCTTGCCCTCTTGCAGCTGGATAGGACGGAGGTGATGAGAAGCAACCTGAACCCAGTCTTCTCCAAGATATTCTGGGTGGACTATTTCTTCGAGGAGATGCAGTCGCTGATGTTCGAGGTGTATGACGCCCAGACCGGGGGCGAGACCTGCTGCACTGACGACGATTTGCTCGGAGCGGCCCAGTGCACTCTGGGTCAGGTAACGCTCACCTGTGACTCGGAGGGGGAGGGAGGGAGGGATGAGGGAGCCTGGGGGAGGAAGGGAGGGAGGCGGAATCTGCGGGAGAGGCCCTAAAATGGGACTGGCACCGGGCGCCGGAGAGCGAGTGAGTGTGTGTGTCGGTGTGAGTGTGAATGCGTGTGAGTGAGAGTGTGTGGGTGAATGTGTGTGTTGGTGCGTTTGTGAGTGTGAGTGACTGTATGAGTGTGTGTGTGCCTGTGAATGTGTGTGTGTGTGAATGCCTTTGAGTGTGAGTGTGAATGTGTTTGAATGCGTGTGTGAACGCGTGAGAGTGTGAATATGTGAGTCTGTGCATCTGTTTGTGAATGTGTGTGAGTGTGAGTGCGTGAGTGAGTGTGAATGAGAAAGTGTGCATATATGTGTGTGAGTGTGAATATGCGAGTGTGTGCGTGTCTTTGTGAATGTGGGTGAGTGTGTGCGAATGTGTGTGAGTGTGAATGTGTGTGTGAGTGCGAATGTGTGTTTGTGTGAATATGTGAGTGTGTGTGAATTGTCTGGGTGTGTGAGTGAGTGTGTGTGTGTGAATGTCTGAGTGTGAATGTGTGAGTGTGTGTGTAAATGTGTGTGAGTGCGAATGTGTGTTTGTGTGAATATGTGAGTGTGTGTGAATTGTCTGGGTGTGTGAGTGAGTGTGTGTGTGTGAATGTCTGTGAGTGTGAATGTGTGAGTGTGTGTGTAAATGTGTGTGAGTGCGAATGTGTGTTTGTGTGAATATGTGAGTGTGTGTGAATTGTCTGGGTGTGTGAGTGAGTGTGTGTGTGTGAATGTCTGTGAGTGTGAATGTGTGAGTGCGTGTGTAAATGTGTGTGAGTGTGAATGTGTGTTTGTGTGAATATGTGAGTGTGTGTGAATGAGTGTGGGTGGGTGTGAATGTGTCTGGGTGTGTGAGTGAGTGTGTGTGTGAGTGTGAATCTGTGGGTGTGAATGTGTGAGTGTGTGCATGTGTGGGTGTGGATGTGTGTCAGCGTGACTGTATGTGAATGTGTGTGAGTGTGACTGTGTGAGTGTGTGTGAATGCGTGAGTGAGTGTGTGTGCAAATGTGTAAATGCGTGTGTGTGAATGATTGCGAATGTGTGTGTGTTTGAATATGTGAGTGAGTGTGTGTGAATGTGTGTGTGAATGATTGTGAATTTGTGTGTGATTGAATACGTGAATGAGTGTGAGTGAGTGCGTGTGTGTGAGCGTGTACATGTGTCTGTGTAGATGTGTGTTGACGTCATTGTGAATCCCGCTCACACGACATTACTTTTGCAGATCGTCTCGCAGACCAAAATCACCAAACCCCTGATGCTGAAAAACGGGAAAAGTGCGGGGAAATCCACAATCACCGTGAGTCAATCTTCCCCCTCGCTGC
Source organism: Scyliorhinus torazame (assembly GCF_047496885.1). Taxonomy (NCBI): domain Eukaryota; kingdom Metazoa; phylum Chordata; class Chondrichthyes; order Carcharhiniformes; family Scyliorhinidae; genus Scyliorhinus; species Scyliorhinus torazame. Next base: position 520,422 of record NC_092711.1, on the reverse strand, counting down.
CTCTTTAACCGACAGGGGGGGACAGACAGAACAGGGCCTGGTGTTCTCCATTACCACGCCATGGGCCGGCGGGCTCTCAACTCCAGCCCCACAAGCCCCAAAGTGAATTAACCAAAATAGCTTTCAATTACCAGTGAAACAATGCTCACCAATACAGCGACACAATAAGCCTTAACCGCTATCGTTTGCTCCACGCAAATAACACCCAGCTCAGGTCACAATCCATTTTTAAATGCAGTTAGCAGACAGAGGAATACTTCATATAAAGCGATGTCTTGGATAAACGCTTTGAGAGAAAAAGAGAGAGATCCTGCAGGAACCAGCTTGTAGATTCTTGCCCGTCTCAATGACTGTTTAAACTGTCAGCCTTTAGAATTTCTCTGCTCCTGTTCATGGGCAAATATTTGAACTGAACTGCTTTGAAAGTATGGTGTTCAGGGCAAGATCCTGGCATGGATAGAGGATTGGCTGACTGGCAGAGAGTGGGGATAAAGGGGTCTTTTTCAGGATGGCAGCCGGTGACTAGTGGTGTACCTCGGGGTCTGTGCTGGGACCACAACTTTTCACGATATACATTAACGATCTGGAAGGAGGAACTGAAGGCTCTGTTGCTAAGTTTGCAGATGATACAAAGATCTGTAGAGGGACAGGTAGTACTGAGGGAGCAAGGGGGCTGCAGAAGGATTTAGACAGGCTAGGAGAGTGGACAAAGAAGTGGCAGATGAAATACAATGTGGAAAAGTGTGAGGTTATGCACTTTGGAAGGAGGAATTTAGGCATAGACTATTTTCTAAACGGGGAAACGCTTCGGAAATCAGAAGCACAAAGGGACTTGGGAGTCCTTGTTCACGATTCTCTTCAGGTTAACGTGCAGGTTCAGTCGGCAGTTAAGAAGGCGAATGCAATGTTAGCATTCCTGTCGAGAGGGCGAGAATGCAAGACCAGGGATGTACTTCTGAGGCTGTATAAGGCTCCCATTTGGAGTATTGTCAGCAGTTTTGGGCCCCGTATCTAAGGAAGGATGTGCTGGGGCCTTGGAAAGGGTCCAGAGGAGGTTCACACGAACGATCCCTGGAATGAAGAGCTTGTCACACGAGGAATGGTTGAGGACTCTGGGTCTGTACTCGGAGTTTAGAAGGATGAGGGGGGATCTTATTGAAACTTACAGGATACGGCGAGGCCTGGATAGAGTGGACGTGGAGAGGATGTTTCCACTTGTAGGAAAAACTAGAAACAGAGGACACCATCTCAGACTAAAGGGACGATCCTTTACAACAGAGATGAGGAGGGATTTCTTCAGCCAGAGGGTGGTGAATCTGTGGAACTCTTTGCCGCAGAAGGCTGTGGGGGCCAAATCACTGAGTGTCTTTAAGACAGAGATAGATAGGTTCTTGATCAATAAGGGGATCAGGGGTTATGGGGAGAAGGCAGGAGAATGGGGATGAGAAAATATCAGCCATGATTGAATGGCGGAGCAGACTCAATGGGCCGAGTGGCCTAATTCTGCTCCTATGTCTTATGGTCTTATGAAAAGAGGCTCCTGGTCTATCCACAGAGATCTAACCTCACTGTATTAAGAGCGCTGTCTGTTGACATCCCAATCTCAAAACTCTACTTCCAAACTGAGAAATTCAATACCTGACTGCTACGGCCCTGGCTCCTCCTATTAACCACAGAGAATCCCAAAGAAACCCTACAGTGCAGGGACCGATTTTGGGACCGGTGAGGGGCAAGCAGCGGCGCCTGGTGAAAGTCCCGGCTCCCGTGCCCATGGTCCTCAGATGCACTCACGTCTGACCCGCTATTAGCCCATTATCTGACGGCCTGTTTTGTTTGGCCGGGTCATAGGCCACGCCTGCGCACGGGTATGTTTTTCCAATTAAGGGGCAATTTAGCGTGGCCAATCCACCTACCCTGGGTTGTGGGGGCGAAACCCACGCAGACACGGGGAGAATGTGCAAACTCCACACGGACAGTGACCCGGGGCCGGGATTCGAACCCGGGTCCTCAGCGCCGTGAGGCAGCAATGGCGCCACCGTGCTGACGCGTGCGCACGGCTGGTGACCTGCAGCAATCGCACCGCAGAACGCGGCGCCGGTCGTGCGCGGACCCAACCCGCCATGCGTGACCCCATAGGGCACCCTGGGGCCACTCCTTACCAGTCCCCCCAGCCCTCACAGGAGCCCCCCCCCCCCGGCTAGCGGCACGGATCCCGGGAAAGTGCAGCGTTGCTGGACACATTTCGCGGCCGCATGGCTGAACCACACGTGCCCCGCGCCGTCGAGAACTCGGCCCATCGGAGGGGAGAAAGCGTCGCGGGAGGGCTGGATGATGACACCATTTTGCAGGGGGGGGGCGGAGCTTGGCTGACCGGCAATGAACCGGCACCGTCCCCGAATTTCCCGCCCAAGCCGCTTAATGCAAACAAAATCCGTTCACCCATACTTTTACGATGCTTTAATCGCACCTCTGCCTCCAAAGAAGCCTAGCATGCCTTTCAAAGCAGGATTTTAAGAAAACATGACTACCAAAACACTTAACGAGGTGCCCTGAGCAGCGAGACGAACAAAGAACAAAACAGGTTCACAATCCTATCCAACTTTATTCACAATTCTCTCACTCGCACGGAATGTGACTCAGACGCACAATTGAGCTCCAGGTATTACCCGTAGTGTAGGAGGCTGGCTGGATGTGGACAGCTTCACAGGGCCCGGAACCCAGGGTCCCTTCTTCTCGCGATGGCCGTGCCTGGGGGACTCCCAGAAGATCTGCTCCGACGTTGCTCCTTTTGTACCGGTCCTGCGAGCCCTCAGTCCTAGTTACTTGCCCCATCCAGATCTCATCTCGTTAATGGGAATAAACAGGGTACTCCCGTTCAGCCAGGCCGATTCAACCGAGATCCATGGTCCTCTGGGACACGAGTATCTGACCCGCTATTAGCCCATTATGGAGTCTGGCGGCCTTGTTTTGTTTGGCCCGCTGCCAAGCTGAGCCTCTATGTCTGGAAGTTAGTTACATATTCGTTGACAGGTCTTGCTCATCTGCATAAACGTTCCGGGTCTATGGGTATTGTCAGCCTGTTCCCAGTGGGGTGGGCCCAGAACAGGGGGTCAGTGTACGGGGATACCATTTTGGACTGAGATGAGGACAAACTTTTTCAGTCAGGCCATCAGAATCCGTAATGGGCTAATAGCGGGTCAGAGGGCGGCGAACCTGGGGAATTCTCGACAGCAGAAGGCTGTGGATGCCAAGACACTGAATGCATTCAAGAAGGGAAGTGATCGATTTCGAGACTCTAAAGGCGTCAAGGGGTGTGGAGGGAGAGCGCTGGGAATATGACGCCACAAGTGGCGGGGCAGGCTCGATGGGCCGAAACGCCTACTCGGTGTTCCTGGTCTAGAGTAAAGGATTCCCCACGAACCTGGTCTCTCTCTCTCTCTCTCTCTCTCCGCCAGATCACAGCTGAGGAAGTTTCCGAAACGAATGACTACGTGGAGCTGACGTTCAGCGCACAGAAACTGGATGACAAGGTGCGGCCCACAATCCGGAAAATTCCATCGGAGGGGGGGGGGGGGGGGAAACGGAGGACGACCGAACGTCCTCCAGTGCGAGCAGGCAGTCTTAAAACCCCCACCTTCCCCCTCCCCCCCCCCCCCCGCAACCATTTAAATTTATAAAGATTGGCCTCATTAATACAATATTAATTGGCTTTGTATAATTCATTACCACTTGTACAGATATTCACAGCGTCGTTTCTTATTGGACTATTTTCTTTACGGGGTACAAAAAATATGTTAAAAAAAGGGGGATGTAGTGATCTGCATATCTGTATGTTAATG
>NC_092711.1:484172-494172 GCF_047496885.1 Scyliorhinus torazame | reverse complement strand
AGTACTGACCCTCTGACAGTGCGGCGCTCCCTGAGTACTGACCCTCTGACAGTGCGGCACTCCCTCAGTATTGACCCTTTGACAGTGCGGCACTTCCTCAGTTCTGACCCTCTGACAGTGCGGCATTCCCTCAGTACTGACCCTCTGACAGTGCAGCACTCCCTCAGTACTGACCCTCTGACAATGCGGCCCTCCCTCAGTACTGACCCTCTGACAGTGCAGCACTCCCTCAGTACTGACCCTCTGACAGTGCGGCACTCCGTCAGTACTGACTCTCTGACAGTGCGGCACTCCCTCAGTACTGACCCTCTGACAGTGCGGCACTCCCTCAGTACTGACTCTCTGACAGTGCGGCACTCCCTCAGTACTGACCCTATGACAGTGCAGCGCTCCCTCAGTACTGACCCTCTGACAGTGCGGCACTCCCTCAGTACTGACCCTCTGACAATGCGGCACTCCCTCAGTACTGACCCTCTGACAGTGCGGCGCTCCCTCAGTACTGACCCTCTGACAGTGCTGCGCTCCCTCAGTACTGACCCTCTGACAGTGCAGCACTCCTTCAGTACTGACCCTCTGACAGTGCTGCGCTCCCTCAGTACTGACCCTCTGACAGTGCGGCACTCCCTCAGTACTGACCCTCTGACAGTGCGGCACTCCCTCAGTACTGACCCTCTGACAGTGCGGCACTCCCTCAGTACTGACCCTCTGAAAGTGCGGCACTCCCTCAGTACTGACCCTCTGACAGTGCGGCACTCCCTCAATACTGACCCTCTGACAGTGCGGCACTCCCTCAGTGCTGACCCTCTGACAGTGCGGCACTCCCTCAGGATTGACCCTCTGACAGTGCGGCACTCCCTCAGTACTGCCCCTCTGACAGTGCGGCACTCCCTCAGTACTGACCCTCTGACAGTGCGGCGCTCCCTCAGTACTGACCCTCTGACAGTGCGGCACTCCCTCAGTACTGACGCTCTGACAGTGCGGCACTCCCTCAGTACTGACCCTCTGACAGTGCGGCACTCCCTCAGTACTGACCCTCTGACAGTGCAGCGCTCCCTCAGTACTGACCCTCTGACAGTGCAGAACTCCCTCAGAACTGACCCTCTGACAGTGCGGCACTTCCTCAGTACTGACCTTCTGACAGTGCAGCACTTCCTCAGTACTGACCCTCTGACAGTGCAGCACTCCCTCAGTACTGACCCTCTGACAGTGCAGCACTTCCTCAGTACTGACCCTCTGACAGTGCAGCACTCCCTCAGTACTGACCCTCTGACAGAGCGGTACTCCCTCAGTACTGACCCTCTGACAGTGCAGCACTCCCTCAGTACTGACCCTCTGACAATGCGGCACTCCCTCAGCACTGACCCTCTGACAGTGCGGCACTCCCTCAGTACTGACCCTCTGACAGTGCAGCACTCCCTCAGTACTGACACTCTGACAGTGCGGCACTCCCTCAGTACTGACCCTCTGACAGTGCGGCACTCCCTCAGTACTGACCCTCTGACGGTGCGGGACTCCGTCAGTACTGATCCTCTGACAGTGCGGCACTCCCTCAGTACTGACCCTCTGACAGTGCGGCACTCCCTCAGTACTGACCCTCTGACAGTGGGGCACTCCCCCTGTACTGACCCTCAGACAGTGCGGCACTCCCTCAGTACTGACCCTCTGACAGTGCAGCACTCCCTCAGTACTGACCCTCTGACAGTGCGGCACTCCCTCAGCACTGACCCTCTGAAAGTGCGGCACTCCCTCTGTACTGACCCTCTGACAGTGCGGCACTCCCTCAGTACTGACCCTCTGACAGTGCGGCACTCCCTCTGTACTGACCCTCTGACAGTGTGGCACTCCCTCAGTACTGACCCTCTGACAGTGCAGCGCTCCCTCAGTACTGACCCTCTGACAGTGCGGCACTCCCTCAGTACTGACCCTCTGAAAATGCGGCACTCCCTCAGTACTGACCCTGTGACAGTGCAGCACTCCCTCAGTACTGACACTCTGACAGTACGGCACTCCCTCAGTACTGACCCTCTGACAGTGCGGCACTCCTTCAGTACTGACCCTCTGACAGTGCGGCACTCCCTCAGTACTGACCCTCTGAAAATGCGGCACTCCCTCAGTACTGACCCTGTGACAGTGCAGCACTCCCTCAGTACTGACACTCTGACAGTACGGCACTCCCTCAGTACTGACCCTCTGACAGTGCAGCACTCCCTCAGTACTGACCCTCTGACAGGGCAGCACTCCCTCAGTGCTGACCCTCTGACAGTGCGGCACTCCCTCAGTACTGACCCTCTGACAGTGCGGCACTCCCTCAGTACTGACCCTCTGACAGTGCGGCACTCCCTCAGTACTGACCCTCTGACAGTGCGGCATTCCCTCAGCACTGACGCTCTGACAGTGCGGCACTCCCTCAGTACAGACCCTCTGACAGTGCAGCACTCCCTCAGTACTGACCCTCTGACAGTGCAGCACTTCCTCAGTACTGACCCTCTGACAGAGCGGTACTCCCTCAGTACTGACCCTCTGACAGTGCAGCACTTCCTCAGTACTGACCCTCTGACAGTGTGGCAGTCCCTCAGTACTGACCCTCTGACAGTGTGGCAGTCCCTCAATACTGACCCTCTGACAGTGCGGCACTCCCTCAGCACTGACCCTCTGACAGTGCGGCACTCCCTCAGTACTGACCCTCTGACAGTGCGGCACTCCCTCAGTCCTGACCCTCTGACAGTGCGGCACTCCCTCAGTCCTGACCCTCTGACAGTCCGGCACTCCCTCAGCACTGACCCTCTGACAGTGCGGCACTCCCTCAGTACTGACCCTCTGACAGTGCGGCACTCCCTCAGTACTGACCCTCTGACAGTGCGGCACTTCCTCAGTACTGACCCTCTGACAGTGCGGCAATCCCTCAGTTCTGACCCTCTGACAGTGCGGCACTCCCTCAGTACTGACCCTCTGACAGTGCGGCACTCCCTCAGTACTGACCCTCTGACAGTGCGGCACTCCCTCAGTACTGACCCTCTGACAGTGCAGCACTCCCTCAGTACTGACCCACTGACTGTTCGTCGCTCCCTCGGTACTGACCCTCTGACAGTGCGGCACTCCCTCAGTACTGACCCTCTGACAGCGCGGCGCTCCCTCAGTACTGACCCTCTGACAGTGAAGCACTCCCTCAGTACTGACCCTTTGACAGTGCGACACTCGCTCAGTACTGACCCTCTGACAGTGCTGCTCTCCCTCAGTACTGAACCTCTGACAGTGCAGCACTCCCTCAGTACGGACCCTCTGACAGTGCGGCACTCCCTCAGTACTGACCCTCTGACAGTGCGGCACTCCCTCAGTACTGACCCTCTGACAGTGCAGCACTCCCTCAGTACTGACCCTCTGACAGTGCGGCGCTCTCTCAGTACTGACCCTCTGACAGTGCAGCGCTCCCTCAGTACCGACCCACTGACAGTGCGGCACTCCCTCAGTACTGACCCTCTGACATTGCGGCACTCCCTCAGTACTGACCCTCTGACAGTGCGGCACTCCCTCAGTACAGACCCTCTGTCAGTGCAGCACTCCCTCAGTACTGACCCTCTGACAGTGCGGCGCTCCCTCAGTACTGACCCTCTGACAGTGCAGCACTTCCTCAGTACTGACCCTCTGACAGTGCAGCACTCCCTCAGTACTGACCCTCTGACAGAGCGGTACTCCCTCAGTACTGACCCTCTGACAGTGCAGCACTCCCTCAGTACTGACCCTCAGACAATGCGGCACTCCCTCAGTACTGACCCTCTGACAGTGCGGCACTCCCTCAGTACTGACCCTCTGACAGTGCAGCACTCCCTCAGTACTGACCCTCTGACGGTGCGGGACTCCGTCAGTACTGACCCTCTGACAGTGCGGCACTCACTCAGTACTGACCCTCTGACAGTGCGGCACTCCCTCAGTACTGACCCTCTGACAGTGCAGCACTCCCTCAGTACTGACCCTCTGACAGTGCGGCACTCCCTCAGTACTGACCCTCTGACAGTGCGGCACTCCCCCTGTACTGACCCTCAGACAGTGCGGCACTCCCTCAGTACTGACCCTCTGACAGTGCAGCACTCCCTCAGTACTGACCCTCTGACAGTGCGGCACTCCCTCAGTACTGACCCTCTGACAGTGCAGCACTCCCTCAGTACTGACCCTCTGACAGTGCGGAGCTCCCTCAGTACTGACCCTCTGACAGTGCGGCACTCCCTCTGCACTGACCCTCTGACAGTGCGGCACTACCTCAGTACTGACCCTCTGACAGTGCGGCACTCCCTCTGTACTGACCCTCTGACAGTGCGGCACTCCCTCAGTACTGACCCTCTGACAGTGCAGCGCTCCCTCAGTACTGACCCTCTGACAGTGCGGCACTCCCTCAGTACTGACCCTCTGAAAATGCGGCACTCCCTCAGTACTGACCCTGTGAAGGTGCAGCACTCCCTCAGTACTGACCCTCTGACAGTACGGCACTCCCTCAGTACTGACCCTCTGACAGTGCGGCACTCCCTCAGTACTGACCCTCTGACAGTGTGGCACTCCCTCAGTAATGACCCTCTGACAGTGCAGCACTCCCTCAGTACTGACCCTCTGACAGGGCAGCACTCCCTCAGTGCTGACCCTCTGACAGTGCGGCACTCCCTCAGTACTGACCCTCTGACAGTGCGGCATTCCCTCAGCACTGACCCTCTGACAGTGCGGCACTCCCTCAGTACAGACCCTCTGACAGTGCGGCACTCCCTCAGTGCTGACCCTCTGACAGTGCGGCACTTCCTCAGTACTGACCCTCTGACAGTGCAGCACTCCCTCAGTACTGACCCTCTGACAGAGCGGTACTCCCTCAGTACTGACCCTCTGACAGTGCAGCACTCCCTCAGTACTGACCCTCTGACAGTGCGGCACTCCCTCAGTACTGGCCCTCTGACAGAGCGGCACTCCCTCAGTACTGACCCTCTGACAGTGCGGCACTCCCTCAGTGCTGACCCTCTGACTGTGCAGCGCTCCCTCAGTACTGACCCTCTGACAGTGCGGCATTCCCTCAGTACTCACCCTCTGACAGTGCAGCGCTCCCTCAGTACTGACCCTCTGACAGTGCGTCACTCTCTCAGTACTGACCCTCTGACAGTGCGGCACTCCCTCAGTACTAACCCTCTGACAGTGCGGCATTCCCTCAGTACTCACCCTCTGACAGTGCAGCACTCCCTCAATACTGACCCTCTGACAGTGCGGCACTCCCTCAGTACTGACCCTCTGACAGTGCAGCACTCCCTCAGTACTGACCCTCTGACAGTGCAGCAGTCCCTCAGTACTGACCCTCTGACAGTGCGGCACTCCCTCAGTACTGGCCCTCTGACAGTGCAGCACTCCCTCAGTACTGACCCTCTGACAGTGCAGCAGTCCCTCAGTACTGACCCTCTGACAGTGCAGCACTCCCTCAGTACTGACCCTCTGACAGTGCAGCACTCCCTCAGTACTGACCCTCTGACAGTGCAGCACTCCCTCAGTACTGACCCTCTGACAGGGCAGCACTCCCTCAGTGCTGACCCTCTGACAGTGCGGCACTCCCTCAGTACTGACCCTCTGACAGTGCGGCATTCCCTCAGCACTGACCCTCTGACAGTGCGGCACTCCCTCAGTACAGACCCTCTGACAGTGCAGCACTCCCTCAGTACTGACCCTCTGACAGTGCAGCACTTCCTCAGTACTGACCCTCTGATAGAGCGGTACTCCCTCAGTACTGACCCTCTGACAGTGCAGCACTTCCTCAGTACTGACCCTCTGACAGTGCAGCACTCCCTCAGTACTGACCCTCTGACAGAGCGGTACTCCCTCAGTACTGACCCTCTGACAGTGCAGCACTCCCTCAGTACTGACCCTCTGACAGTGCGGCACTCCCTCAGTACTGGCCCTCTGACAGAGCGGCACTCCCTCAGTACTGACCCTCTGACAGTGCGGCACTCCCTCAGTGCTGACCCTCTGACTGTGCAGCGCTCCCTCAGTACTGACCCTCTGACAGTGCGGCATTCCCTCAGTACTCACCCTCTGACAGTGCAGCGCTCCCTCAGTACTGACCCTCTGACAGTGCGTCACTCTCTCAGTACTGACCCTCTGACAGTGCGGCACTCCCTCAGTACTAACCCTCTGACAGTGCGGCATTCCCTCAGTACTCACCCTCTGACAGTGCAGCACTCCCTCAATACTGACCCTCTGACAGTGCGGCACTCCCTCAGTACTGACCCTCTGACAGTGCAGCACTCCCTCAGTACTGACCCTCTGACAGTGCAGCAGTCCCTCAGTACTGACCCTCTGACAGTGCGGCACTCCCTCAGTACTGGCCCTCTGACAGTGCAGCACTCCCTCAGTACTGACCCTCTGACAGTGCAGCAGTCCCTCAGTACTGACCCTCTGACAGTGCAGCACTCCCTCAGTACTGACCCTCTGACAGTGCAGCACTCCCTCAGTACTGACCCTCTGACAGTGCGGCACTCCCTCAGTACTGACCCTCTGACAGTGCAGCACTCCCTCAGTACTGACCCTCTGACAGTGCGGCGCTCCCTCAGGACTGACCCTCTGACAGTGCGGCACTCCCTCAGTACTGACCCTCTGACAGTGCGGCACTCTCTCAGTACTGACCCTCTGACAGTGCAGCACTCCCTCAGTACTGACCCTCTGACAGTGCAGCACTCCCTCAGTACTGACCCTCTGACAGTGCGGCGCTCACTCAGTACTGACCCTCTGACAGAGCGGAACTCCCTCAGTACTGACCCCCTGACAGTGCGGCACTCCCTCAGTACTGACCCTCTGACAGTGCGGCACTCTCTCAGTACTGACCCTCTGACAGTGCAGCACTCCCTCAGTACTGACCCTCTGACAGTGCAGCACTCCCTCAGTACTGACCCTCTGACAGTGCAGCACTCACTCAGTACTGACACTCTGAAAGTGCGGCACTCCCTCAGTACTAACCCTCTGACAGTGCAGCACTCCCTCAGTACTGACCCTCTGACAGTGCGGCACTCCCTCAGTACTGACCCTCTGACAGTGCAGCACTCCCTCAGTACTGACCCTCTGACAGTGCGGCACTCCCTCAGTACTGACACTCTGACAGTGTGGCACTCCCTGAGTACTGACCCTCTGACAGTACGGCGCTCCCTCAGTACTGACCCTCTGACAGTGCAGCACTCCCTCAGTACTGACCCTCTGGCAGTGCGTCACTCCCTCAGTACTGACCCTCTGACAGTGCGACACTCCCTCAGTACTGACCCTCTGACAGTGCGGCACTCCCTCAGTACTGACCCTCTGACAGTGCAGCACTCCCTCAGTACTGACCCTCTGACAGTGCGGCACTCCCTCAGTACTGACCCTCTGACAGTGCAGCACTCCCTCAGTACTGACCCTCTGACAGTGCGGCACTCCCTCAGTACTGACACTCTGACAGTGTGGCACTCCCTGAGTACTGACCCTCTGACAGTACGGCGCTCCCTCAGTACTGACCCTCTGACAGTGCAGCACTCCCTCAGTACTGACCCTCTGGCAGTGCGTCACTCCCTCAGTACTGACCCTCTGACAGTGCGACACTCCCTCAGTACTGACCCTCTGACAGTACAGCACTCCCTCAGTACCGACCCTCTGACAGTGCAGCACTCCCTCAGTACTGACCCTCTGACAGTGCGGCACTCCCTCAGCACTGACCCTCTGACAGTGCGTCACTCCCTCAGTACTGACCCTCTGACAGTGCAGCACTCCCTCAGTACTGACTCTCTGGCAGTGCAGCACTCCCTCAGTACTGACCCTCTGACAGTGCAGCACTCCCTCAGTACTCACCTTCTGACAGTGCAGCACTCCCTCAGTACTGACCCTCTGACAGTGCGGCACTCCCTCAGTACTGACCCTCTGACAGTGCGGCACTCCCTCAGAACTGACACTCGGACAGTGTGGCACTCCCTCAGTACTGACCCTCTGGCAGTGCGTCACTCCCTCAGTACTGACCCTCTGACAGTGCGGCGCTCCCTCAGTACTGACCCTCTGACAGTGCGGCGCTCCCTCAGTACAGACACTCTGACAGTGCGGCACTCCCTCAGTACTGACCCTCTGACAGTGCAGCACTCCCTCAGTACTGACCCTCTTGACAGTGCAGCACTCCCTCAGTACTGACCCTCTGACAGTGCGGCACTCCCTCAGCACTGACCCTCTGACAGTGCGTCACTCCCTCAGTACTGACCCTCTGACATTGCGGCACTCCCTCAGTACTGACCCTCTGACAGTGCCGCACTCCCTCAGTACTGACCCTCTGACAGTGCAGCACTCCCTCAGTACTGACCCTCTGACAGTGCGGCATTCCCTCAGTACTGACCCTCTGACAGTGCGGCCCTCCCTCAGTACTGACCCTCTGACAGTGCGGCGCTCCCTCAGTACTGACCCTCTGACAGTGCGGCGCTCCCTCAGTACTGACCCTCTGACAGTGCGGCACTGCCTCAGTACTGACCCTCTGACAGTGCGGCGCTCCCTCAGTACTGACCCTCTGACAGTGCGGCACTCCCTCAGTACTGACCCTCTGACAGTGCAGCACTCCCTCAGTACTGACCCTCTGACAGTGCGGCGCTCCATCAGTACTGACCCGCTGACAGTGCGGCACTCCCTCAGTACTGACCCTCTGACAGTGCGGTACTCCCTCAGTACTGACCCTCTGACAGTGCGGCACTCCCTCAGTACTGACCCTCTGACAGTGCGGCACTCCCTCAGTACTGACCCTCTGACAGTGCGGCACTCCCTCAGTACTGACCCTCTGACAGTGCAGCACTCCCTCAGTACTGACCCTCTGACAGTGCGGCACTCCCTCAGTACTGACCCGCTGACAGTGCAGCACTCCCTCAGTACTGACCCTCTGACAGTGCGTCGCTCCCTCAGTACTGACCCTCTGACAGTGCGGCACTCCCTCAGTACTGACTCTCTGACAGTGCGGCACTCCCTCAGTACTGACCCTCTGACAGTGCAGCACTCCCTCAGTACTGACCCTCTGACAGTGCGTCGCTCCCTCAGTACTGACCCTCTGACAGTGCGGCACTCCCTCAGTACTGACCCTGTGACAGTGTGGCACTACCTCAGTACTGACCCTCTGACAGTGCGGCACTCCCTCAGTACTGACCCTCTGACAGTGCGGCACTCCCTCAGTACTGACTCTCTGACAGTGCGGCATTCCCTCAGTACTGACCCTCTGACAGTGCGGCACTCCCTCAGTACTGACTCTCTGACAGTGCGGCACTCCCTCAGTACTGACCCTCTGACAGTGCAGCACTCCCTCAGTACTGACCCTCTGACAGTGCGTCCCTCCCTCAGTACTGACCCTCTGACAGTGCGTCGCTCCCTCAGTACTGACCCGCTGACAGTGCAGCACTCCCTCAGTACTGACACTCTGACAGTGCGTCGCTCCCTCAGTACTGACCCTCTGACAGTGCGGCACTCCCTCAGTACTGACCCTCTGACAGTGCGTCGCTCCCTCAGTACTGACCCTCTGACAGTGCGGCACTCCCTCAGTACTGACCCTCTGACAGTGCAGCACTCCCTCAGTACTGACCCTCTGACAGTGCGGCACTCCCTCAGTACTGACCCGCTGACAGTGCAGCACTCCCTCAGTACTGACCCTCTGACAGTGCGGCACTCCCTCCGTACTGACCCTCTGACAGTGCGGCACTCCCTCCGTACTGACCCTCTGACAGTGCGGCACTCCCTCAGTACTGACCCTCTGACAGTGCAGCACTCCCTCAGTACTGACCCTCTGACAGTGCGGCACTCCCTTAGTACTGACCCTCTGACAGTGCTGCACTCCCTCAGTACTGACCCTCTGACAGTGCGGCACTCCCTCAGTACTGACCCTCTGACAGTGCGGCGCTCCCTCAGTACTGGCCCTCTGACAGTGCGGCACTCACTCAGTACTGACCCTCTGACAGTGCGGCACTCCCTCAGTACTGACCCTCTGACAGTGCGGTGCTCCCTC
>NC_092711.1:476672-479172 GCF_047496885.1 Scyliorhinus torazame | reverse complement strand
GAGTGCGGTAGTCACCATTAGTAGTATATTACATGTATTACGGCATGCCCATACATTAGAGGTACATGGGTAAATCCCTGCCTGCTGGCTCCGCCCAGTAGGCGGAGTATTAAAGTGTGTGCTCGCCGAGCTGCAGCCATTCTGGTTCCAGCTACAGGAGACACAACATCTTTGCTCAATAAAGCCTCGACTATTCCACTACTCTCATCTTTGTGGTAATTGGTAGCGCATCAGAGAGAGAAAGAGAGACAGAGACAGAGAGAAAAAGAGAGAGAAAGAGAGAGCGAGACAGCGAGACACAGAGAGTGGAGAGAGCGAGACAGAGTGGGAGAGAGAGTCAGAGAGAGAGATTGAGAGAGACAGAGAGAGACACAGAGGGTGGAGAGAGAGAGAGCAAGACAGAGTGGGACAGAGTCACAGAGAGAGACAGAGAGACAGAGAAAGACAGAGACAGAGACAGAGAGAGAGAGAGAGACAGTGAGACAGAGAGACAGAGAGAGAAAAAGAGAGAGAGAGATAGAGAGACAGCGACAGAGAGAGAAAGAGAGAGAGACAGAGAGAGACAGAGAGAGAGACAGAGAGAGAGACAGTGAGACAGAGAGAGAAACAGAGAGAGTGACAGAGAGAGAGACACACAGAGAGTGGAGAGAGAGAGTGAGACAGAGTGGGGGAGAGAGTCAGAGAGAGAGAGAGACAGACAGACAGAGACAGAGACAGAGAGGGAGAGACAGAGAGAGAGACAGAGAGAGAGAGACATAGAGAGAGGCAGAGAGAGAGAGATAGAGGGAGACAGACAGAGAGTGGAGAGAGAGATAGAGACACAGAGAGTGGAGAGAGAGAGAGCAAGATAGAGTGGGAGCGAGTCAGAGAGAGAGACAGATACAGAGAGGGAGAGACAGAGTGGGACTGAGAGGAAAGACAGAGAGAGAGGGAGAGAGAGAAAGAGGGAGAGAGACAGAGAGAGGGAGGGAGAGACAGAGAGAGACAGAGAGAGAGACAGAGAGACAGAGACAGAGAGGTAGAGATAGAGAGAGGGAGAGAGACAGAGAGAGAGAGAGAGACAGAGAGAGGGAGAGAGAGACCGAGAGACAGGGAGAGACAGACAGAGAGAGAGAGACAGAGAGAGATACAGAGAGAGAGTCAGAGACAGAGACAGAGAGACTGATGAGAGAGAGAGACAGAGAGACTGAGAGAGAAAGAGACAGAATGAGAGAGACAGAATGAGAGAGACTAAGAGAGACAGAGAGAGAGAGAGAGAGAGACAGACAGAGATAGACAGAGTGGGAGAGACAGTGTGAGAGAGAGAGAGAGAGACAGAGAGATACAGAGAGAGAGACAGAGACAGAGGGAGACAGCGAGAGAGAGGGAGAGAGAGAGACAGAGGCAGAGGGAGCGACAGAGAGAGAGACAGAGAGAGGGAGAGAGACAGAGAGAGGGAGGGACACAGAGAGTGGGAGGGAGAGACAGAGATACAGGGAGAGATAGACAGAGAGAGAGAGACAGAGAGAGATACAGAGAGAGAGACAGAGGGAGACAGAGAGAGAGAGACTGAGAGAGAGAGCGAGAGAGACAGAGAGACAGAGAGAGAGACAGTGAGACGGAGAGAGAAAGAGAGACAGACAGAGAGTGAAGTGAGAGAGAGCGTGCTAGAGTGGGGGAGAGAGTCAGAGAGAGAGAGAGACAGAGACAGAGAGAGAGAGACAGAGAGAGAGACAGAGAGAGAGAGAGAGTGGAGAGAGAGATTGAGACACAGAGAGTGGAGAGAGAGAGAGCAAGACAGAGTGGGAGAGAGTCAGAGAGAGAGACAGAGAGAGATACAGAGAGAGAGACAGAGACAGAGAGACTGAGAGAGAGAGAGAGACAGAGAGACTGAGAGAGAAAGAGACAGAATGAGAGAGACAGAATGAGAGAGACTAAGAGAGAGAGATAGAGAGAGAGAGAGAGAGACAGACAGAGAGAGAGAGACAGAGAGAGAGGGAGAGGGAGAGAGACAGAGAGAGGGTGAGACACAGAGAGCGGGAGGGAGAGACAGAGATACAGGGAGAGATAGACAGAGAGAGAGAGACAGAGAGAGTGTGAGACACAGAGAGCGGGAGGGAGAGACAGAGATACAGGGAGAGATAGACAGAGAGAGAGAGACAGAGAGAGATACAGAGAGAGAGACAAAGGGAGACAGAGAGAGAGAGACTGAGAGAGAGAGAGAGACAGAGAGAGAGATAGTGAGACAGAGAGAGAAAAAGAGAGACAGACAGAGAGAGAGAAAGAGAGACAGACAGAGAGTGGAGAGAGAGAGAGCGTGCTAGAGTGGGGGAGAGAGTCAGAGAGAGAGAGACAGAGAGTGGAGAGAGAGAGAGACAGTGTGGGAGAGAGAGAGACAGAGAGAGAGACAGTGAGACAGAGAGAGAAAAAGAGAGACAGACAGAGAGAGAGCGACAGAGAGAGAGAAGGAGAGACAGACAGAGAGTGGAGACAGAGAGAGCGCGCTAGAGTGGGGGAGAGA